>NC_056482.1:10363917-10406012 GCF_008729295.1 Plectropomus leopardus
AAAAAAAACTCAAAATCATAATTAATAAAAATAAGAAAACCCCACTAATGTCTATCAAAAAAGCATTTAATTTTCTGTCAAGCGATTGATTGATTAATCAGCTAATTGTCGTANCCAAAAAAAACTCAAAATCATAATTAATAAAAATAAGAAAACCCCACTAATGACTATCAAAAAAGCATTTAATTTTCTGTCAAGCGATTGATTGATTAATCAGCTAATTGTCGTAGCTTCACTTTTATAAACAAAACATCATATTTTAATAAACTATGTT
This sequence comes from Plectropomus leopardus, assembly GCF_008729295.1. Classification (NCBI taxonomy): domain Eukaryota; kingdom Metazoa; phylum Chordata; class Actinopteri; order Perciformes; family Serranidae; genus Plectropomus; species Plectropomus leopardus. Next base: position 10,364,192 of record NC_056482.1, read on the forward strand.
CTTATTCAAAAATCTTCATTTATAAAGTAACTACAGTGTTCAGATAAATGTAGTGAAGTTAAAAGTACAATACTTCCCTCTGAAATGTAGTGGGGTAAAAGTATTAAGTGGCATGAAAAGAAAATACCATAGTACAAGTACCTCAAATTTGTACTCAACTACAGAACTTGAGTAAATTTACTTAGACACTTACACACATGCAGTAGGATTGCCACAGATTTCTTCTACAAATGACAGTCGCTCCTATATCAAAGTTTTTAGTGAAAACTGCATTGCGGCTAATTAAATATTTCTTTTGTTATATTATCCACTGTCAACAGAATTAGCTGACAGTGGCAAAAACACAACTCCCTGGTCATTTAGAAAAATGTTTCAAGTCCTGCATTTTCCATGTGATGAATTTTGAGCCAACATTGATCAGTTGCTGGAAAGAGTCACGCACAAGACTGCTTTTGTAAGCAGTGTTTGCAGTTGTAATTAGAATTTGTGATTTTAGATGCCAGTACTTATTCATCTCCATGCCAACTGCTACTGTGCCACTACACGTGTTTGCCAATCCTCCATAGAAAAACATGGCTGCAGCATCTTTAATATGTTTTGTAAGGAAGGTTTTTAACTGTTTAGTTTATTTTGCTGCACTCCATCATCTTGTTCTCAGCTATTTGAGTTAGAGAGACATGCATGTTCTTTATTTACCACTGTGTATACACCTTGCTTTTAGTACAATTAACAATAGCTCACTTAAGAAAAAAACCCACTAAGATTACAATAAACTTTATTATCACAATTTTCAAAAGATCAATAGCTCAGATCCTTCTTCAGATAAGGCTGTGACTACCGTTTGCTTTCATTATCAATTAATCTGCTGCTATTTTTTTTAATCGTTTGGGCAATAAAATGTCAGAAAATAGAAAAAACAAGGCTAATCACAAATTTCTTTGTCTGATCAGCAGTCAAAACTCCAGAAATATTCTGTTTATTATCACTGAAGACGAGGTAAACCAACAAATCCTCCAAACCAAGTCCTGATTGAAAAGTGACTTAAAAACGAATCTGTTTTCAGAATAGTTGCTGATTAACTCCGATGGTGTCATTATTCTGTTCAGTCAACATTTACTTTATAATATTAAGCTACAGTTGGTCATATCTATGGAAACTGTCACTTTATTTACACTTTAAATGACAGATAATCTGTTGAAAAAATTGCAACTCTGTCTGCTTTCTTGCCTTGTAGCATTTCTAAAAGTCTGACTGCATGTGAACCACAGGAGCCAAGAAGCCTCTAATGCAGCTGTCCATCATGTCAATAATTGCCTGTGAATCAAGTATGAATCAAGATTCTGTTACTGCATTGCCTATTTCATGCCTCAGATGTTTTCAGAGACACATTTTAGTGCACTTGTTTGGCTTTAAAATGAGGAACTTTGTGACAAGGCCACCATGTTGGAGACAGTTAAATGGTAGTAACAAGCACTGGACCACCAGTCGGATCAAGTTTGTCATTTTACAGGTAAACAATACACTAAAATATGTTGAGGTAAGAAATAGTCAATGCAGTAACAGAATATTTGCCTAGTTTAAGCAGCGCTGATCACACATTATGTAACATGTATGTCTGTCAAAAATTGACTGACGTCACAGAATTGCCAAATTATATCATAACAATAGTCATTTTGGTTTGGAAAGTAGATAGTACCGTGAATAAACTCTGTCAGGTCCGGTTGTTGGCACCACAAACCCTACGTGTCTCAGCTGAAAAAAAACAAGACACTCTCTTCTGTCTTCATCCAATGTTAAATGTTTATTAGATATTGCACCCCGAGAATGAGACCTGATACAGTATCTAAATGTCATTGTTAATTGAAGCAGCTGCAGCTGTTACAATATTTACATTGAAGCCTGCTGCTCATGTCATTTGTGAACCGAAACAACCTAATCCACCTCAATAATGTTTGATTTAATTTAAGCAATCTAAGTTTTATTAGAAGCTCTTACTTTAATGGATGAAAGAGAATGAATCTTTATTTCAGTAATATTTTGTTAATTGATATTTTGAAATATCAAATACTTCTCCTGTTTAGGTTTTATGGGCTCAAATTTGGCAGGAGCTTTGTCCTTAAATGCATTTTGATTTAAAAAAAAGTTTTGATGTCCATATTCTTACATAGTAACCCTTATTTTGTATGTTCCATACTCAACACCCCCACATCATATCTCATTAAAACATCCACAGCTCCCTTGCAGATGCCCCTTCTCTTTCTGTATATGTATACATACAGTATGTGCGTATTATTACAGTGATAAATCAAGAGAAATGTCAGTGAACACACTGAACAAACCCTATGAAATATGATTGATAGGTGCAATATCAGCATGAGACAAGCTTGAGATGACTACAATATCCTTTCGTTTTTCTATTTCAATTACGTTACACAAGAAGAGCCATTTCCTTGCCTTCCTCTTGATTATGAATCGCACTGTCCTCTGTCCTATTGGGCCTAACTCCCAGAGGCCGAAAACCCCCACGGAGGAACAATGTTGATGTCAGACTCACTGACAGAGAGCTGACTTTAATAAAGCAATGGGAAATTCATTTTCAAAGGAAGGAAGCAGCGCGTGGAGACACGACTCTCAAATACGAGGCTGTAGGCTCGGCTATGCACACAAGGCAGGATGCAACCGTGCTCCTGCTCACACACATGAGCGCACAGATATGTGTACAAACACTGATGTCATGAATTGGATGCTCTCTGTGAAAGTACATAGTGTCCTGTTGCACACAAGAACTTTGCAACGTGCGGCCAAATGAGCAGCTGATCGGGCGCCTAGTCGGCCGTCTGTAATGGCAGTCCTTCCAGCAGGAGGGTAACAGAGGAGGTTGAGGGCTAAACCACCACATTACCGCTACTCCCCTCACAGTTTGCTGTGAGGTGACAAACGCCTCCATGTGGATTACAACATTTCTGGCATTTTACAACCAGGTTAGCACTACAGCGGCAACACAAACCTCAGCCGCAGTCAAAGCCGTTGTCTAAACTCTCAAGTTGTGTTGCATTTTTCAATTGACAAAGAGTTTGTGACAGGGAGAAAAGAAAGAGGAAACGTGAAGAAGTGGGGGCGACGAATGTGGTAATTTGAGATGAATGTTTTGAGTTAGAAGCTGGTTGAACATCTGACTGGAGATCTGTTGGGTTTGTTGGTGCCTGTGTTTATGTGTGTGTCTGTGTGTATTTGTTCAGTGCGTAATGCAGACTCTGTAAGATTCCTGTGTGGATTGGAGTAAATGAGGGCTGAGGAATGTGAGTGGAGGGTAATCATGGCAGACCTACAGGAGTAACCAGATACCGACTGCCAGACTTCAGAGGAGCGGGAATCCCTCCATGCCGGCACACCACCTCCTGCAGGAGACACTTTGGCTGGGACCTTAAAACATCCCCCCTCTTTTAACCCAAACCTGGCCCCGAGAGTCCAGCCTGTCACCCTCACTCTAAAATCTCAGTTTTGTCTGCTTGTCCCTGTTTGTGTAGTGTGTTTACTGCCCCTAAAATGCACTCATGACTGTACTGATACTACTTCAAAACTGAAATGTTCAGTCATTTAGTCACTTTATTCAATCTTCAACTATTTAGAAAAAAATATTGTTATTAATTGTTAATTGTTATGGTGATTTTTCAAGCCAAAATATCTAAATTGAATATCTCTGGGTTTTGACTGTTCTTCAGACAAAACAAAACATTTAAATACATCATTCTGGACTTTTAGGGAAGTTGTGGAATTTTTTTTTCTCACTATTTTCTGACATTTTTTAGGTCACGTGATAATCTGGTGATCTAAAAAGCAGATTGATTGACATGAAAATAATTATAGTTGCAGCCTTACATGCTACTAGCATAGACTGTATAAATAATGGATGACACACCTTGATGGCTGCTACCATTGGATTGTGGTCTGCTGTTTTGAGGCCTCGAGTTCAGCATTTTAGCTGCTGCCATCTTTTCTTTTTGCAGCCAGAAGTGACAGATTTTGGAAGACAGGGTGGAGCTGTGGAGGAGAGAGGAGTGAATCTGACTCACAGACTGTAATAACAACTCAAAGACAACCTGTTACTCAAGCGGCCTGCCCTAAAATATGCATAACTTTGGGTCATAATAAAATAGAAATGGTGAGTTATATAAAAGTCACCCACTGTACAGTTGCCATAAATGTTGAAATTAATTTAGAGACTAAACCTGCACAAGGCTGTGAACATGTTTATTTCTGCCGTAAAGTTGAGCATTTTAACATGGGGGTCTTTCGGGGTTGACTTGCTTTTGTAGCCAGTCTCAAATGGCCATTGGATAACCTGTAGTTTTTGGCACTTTTGCATCAGCTTCTGCAAGTCTCTGCCTCAGAGGTTGCTACTTTTGGTTACTACTCATTGGGTTGGGCAGAACAATGCCAATTAAGTGTGCTAGTTCATGACGCTTTGTACTGCTTTCTGGGGCTGTCCCTCAAAAGTAAGATTGGATTCATCGGTGGGAGACCTCACAGGCAACTCAGATTCTTGAAGTTCAGCAGTCTTTATGCGTGTGTGTGTGTGTGTGTGTGTGTGTGTTTTGTTTAGCTGTCAGTGTGCAGTGTACTTCTGGGGATTAAAACATCCCCAGATTGTACAGGCAGCTGTAGATCCAGACCCAGGGTGAGTCTGAGATGGAGGCAGCTGCGTTGAGGAGGAGAGGCTCTGAGATAACCATATCATCTGCTTTCTGCTCATAAATGGTGGATTTTGGGGTTTAAGCAACCTGATAGGTTGCTATACAATCTCTCTTTTGTTTCATATTTAGTGTCATCAAAAAATGTTGTTACCCATTTTGGATCTGTTGTTAGCACGCATGAGCTCAGGTTGCCAACTTGGCTTGTTTACTATATTATGTGATGGTCACTGAAACCCTGAACGTCCCACCGAACCCCATTTAAATTCTCAAACTATATGGAAAACGGTTCTGTTAATTTTGAACAGCCAGATTTTAAATTTGGTACAACCCAACTGCTTTCTTATATCAGAAATTACATTTATTACATTTAGTAATGTAATACAAGATTTGGTATGTTGTGACATCAGCTGATGTCATATGAGCCCACCTGCAGATGTGCGGTGAAGTATCTGATATCAAAAAATAGATAAGGTTCGCACACAAGTAAATGAACGTTTATTCCATTACCTCCACACGTGTGATGTTTCGGGCCATAGCCCTTCCTCAGACATAGCAAATAGCATTTACTAGTGTGTGGACTTTACCTATTTTTTGATATCTGTTTTTGCTTTGCCGAGTGCCGAGTCTTTGTTACTTTTGGATGTGCACGCTGCTTGGACTTTTCTGTGAAGTATCCAGGCCAATAATAATTTCACTAGCAAGGACCACACCTCAACAGGAATTGATTTTGACAATTTCTTGACGTGAATGTAAATTTGGTATAAACATTGATTTTGAATATTGGAATGGATGGTTGAGTGCGGTGTGGGGAAGCTTCGCTGTGGTCCTGCTCCTGAAACTCTGCTATATGGCTTCACTTAACTCATGTTATTTTTGGAAAGATGTTCGTCGTTGTTTGTTACAACTGCCATTAATGTAGGCTAATTAACAGTTATTGTAATAACAGTTTACAGCATCTGTAAAGTGGAGTGATACATCCGTAGTTAAAAGTCCAAGTGATGTGCCACATGTCCTATCAAATTAGGTGGTTGAAACTATCTGTTGTATGATATGTAATGAGAGCATGAAGTGGATGCCACATTTTGACTTGTTTGTGAATTTAAAAAATGACATTTAGACAAAGACCGTATACTTCCTAATGAGGCATTCATTAGGGGTTCATAACTTGTAAGTAATTGTTTCTTCTCTATTCAACAAATCAGGCCAGTAATAAGCCTTATGTAAGAAAAACATTTGGATGGAGGAGGATACACACAGACACACACACATGATGCAAAGGAAATGGTTGATCTTTATCATACTTTCTGGATCAGACCGTGACCCTGCTGTCTTCCTCCTCAAAACATCCTGTCTGACCAGAGACAGAGAGAGAGAGAGAGAGAGAGAGAGAGAGAGAGAGAGATAGATACAAACAAGATGGGGGTTATGATGTTATTTACACTAGCAAAGAGGAACACAAAATCTGAACAGACATAGTCTTAGCTCTAATTACTGGAGAATATACTGTTGCTAGCTTTGCAACTTTCCACTTTTCTTTGCATCTCTTCATTATCCATAAAAACATTGTACCTTAAATCGATGTTTCCCAACTTTAAAATCCCTAAGTGGCCTTGTATAGTTATAAAATGTGCTGATTACGGCAACAAATGAATGACAATTAGCAAAAAATACTGAATGGCCACTTTTTATTATCAATTCCACCCCAATATCAAGGTTACTTTTCTACAGTTAATCTAAGGAAACATAATGATATTAGATTTATCACCTTCTGCAATGGCAATTTAGAGTATCCCACTTTCATGCCAATTTAGCATCCAAGAACTGAACGCGGGGAAGAAAAAATCACCCAAGCAGCATCACTAATAGACCGGATATCCTCCACTAATAAAAGGGGAGTGAGCATTTAAGAAAGAAGAAAAAAACCTCAAGAAGAATGAATCCCTGAGGGAAAATTTAGAGTGTCTGACATAAACAAGAAGATATTCAACACATACTTTTAAGTATGTGTACTCATACACATATGTGCACAGCACGTGCACAGACGCACACACACTGTAGTTTGGACTTTTTTGTACTGTCTTGTACAGTAGACCCTGGGGCCTTGTTATGTGAAGAGCAAGATCAAAGCAAGAGTGCTGATCCAGGCCGTAGACAGAGATAAAGAGAAGTAGATACAACGAGAGAGAGAAAGAATGAACATCCTGGGATTAATGCAGAGACGACTAAAACTTCTGCTTTTACTCTAATTATCTCCTCGCTCGGAGAAGAACACAAGTAACACAAAAACCGCTGTCTGGTCATCCTCAACACTCAACTTGGAGCCTGGTACGATCTAGTTTCTTTTGTACTACTGAATCAGTCATCATTTTACCGATAATATGGTTTTTGGACACAAATATAATTTTGGTTTTAACCTTTCTGCCCCCAACCCAATACAATGGTAGTTGAATGGATTTTCTTTTGAGGCCCCAGCTCACATCATTGACACCTAACATTTAAAAGAATTCAAAAGCAACATCTCTTTCCAGAAACTGTGTCCTTGATACTTGAGATAACCCACAGACCTTGCTGTGAACAGTTTTCATTGGAGCAACAAAAAAAATTTAGTTCCGTAGAAAACTGTGAGCGATTTCTGTAAAACATCCAGGATGAGAAGAACATGCTTTGTGCAAAATGTGATAAAATTTATATTAAATATTTAAATGTTTCAATGCGTCAGGGACCAGGGTGACATTCCTTTCAGCCTCATTGTGTTGAGGCAAAGGCAGAAATGTCAGAGACAGATTTCTCAAAACGTGGGCAAACCAAACCATCTGCATGGCTGCATGGTACAAAACTTTCCTGAATACAATTGATTCTTTCTCTGGAAATTACATTTTAATAAGTAGGGGTTGTATATATATTATTCTAGAAGGCACAAAACTATCCAGTTGCTTTGTCAGCTCCCCTAAATTCATGCAAATTTATGTTTAAGTGTATTTTACAAACTTTGGTTGTGCTTTTTGCGACTGGCGTTGGGCAGTGATGGCATATGATTACAGGACAGGGAAATCAACTCACCTCTCTTCTCCTGACGTCTCTGCTACCTGGCTTGTTGAAGTTTTCAAATGTAAACATCAAAGTAAATATTGAAAAAGAAAAGGTAAACATGGGCACCGGCTACAATCCAGACCACATAAACAAGTCTGATCACATCTGCACTCATCACTGCATCCATCTCTGTGTTCATCTCAACATCCGAGACCTTGGTCAACTGCGGTGGAATTAAACTGCTGGGATCTCCGCCACTTGGATCTTGTCAGCTAAGCATCCTGTTCAGAAGTTAGATAATAAACTGAATGACTTCTGTACCTGCATCAGTTTCCAATGGGATACCAGGAACCATAATAACCTTTGTTTCACCGAAACTTGGCTAAATCCTGTAATACCGAACAGCATTCAAGCACGTTACTGTTTTCTATAAGCCATTCTGTCATTAAAGAGCACTTTGAGAAAAAATGAGGAGCCTTTATTGTGAATAAAGACTGGTGTGACAGCGGGAATAATGAAATGCTGTCCTTTTCCTGCTCACACTGCCCCACAGCAGGAGAGGTCACCATGGTTATGCGCCATTTACAGAAGGCTGCCTGCATTCAGCAAGAGTGACCATGCAGCCATCTTATTAAGGTCTCAATATTTAAACAAACTACGACACATGCCCCCAGTAATGTGAGAGGTTGGAAAATGGTCACACCAGTCAGTGGCCATCCCGCAGTATGTACTACATGGTGCAGTCTGGAGCACGTTAAGAAGACCACTGTCGGCGTCACTGAGGACATCATAACTGAGTCTGTGGTGGATTTAATTAGTAAAACATGGGAAGCAACTGCACCCAAAACTATGGTTAAAATATTCCTCAACCAGAGACCATGAAATACCAGAAACATCCAGGATGCCATAAACATACAGAACTGCAGCCAGTCTGGAATCATGGACAATAATAAACAGCAGCCTGACACGTAAGAGGAGCAGTAAAGGAGGCAAAAAGGGACTAAATTACGACGCACAAATTGAGGGGACTGATGGGATCATTCTGAAATTGTACCTTGGATGATTTCATGACAAATAAACTGATTGGTATATATACATTCACAACAACAGATATTATTTTTGAATGGAGTGTTGCATTATGGGTTGTTTGTAGCATTATGGGTCAATGCTGCTACAGGTCTGTTTATAATGATAATAATGACCTTAATTGACAATGCAATCTTTACAACAGAGTCTTTTACACAATAAAAATGGTAAACAATGATAACATTTTTTTATGAGAATGAATAAAATAAGCAAGATTAAAAGATGTGAAAAGATTAAAATAGTTTATAAAAAAGTTTAGAGAGCACCTTTGTGTATGAATAGGTGGTTTATAGAGTGCCTTTATTAATAGTATTAAAGTCGAACATTCTGAGTGTGTCTGTATTATATCTACATAACTGTAGCAAGTCTTTTGTCAAAAAACTGTTAAAAAAGGGAGGACCATTCTTATTGTTTTGGCCTATATGGTACATGTTTTTGAAATTCTGATGGACCAGCCCTTTTAGACATTTAGTCGCCCACATCCATTGTTTTGAGTGTTCAGAGGATTGAATCTTTTCAAGGGGGACCGTAAAGGAGCACTCGACAGACACAAAATCCGAATCTTTAAAATGTAATAAGTTAACACTGTCCTGTATTGCCTCTCACTCTGCCTCCTTCCTTCACCCTTCTCTCCTTCACCTCCCCTCCTGTCTCCTCTCTCTCTGAGTGGTCTCTTCCTGTTGCCTTTTTCTAAGCACAAGCCAACAACGCTGACGTACTTCCATGTTGTACTGGGTGAGCTGTAGTCTCCAAACAAACACAGTGGGGCCGATAGAGACACACTGGCAGAAAGAAGATCAAGATAGCAAGCAGAAAAAAATACCACCAGGCAGAGACTGTTTGTACGAATAAGATACCAGAGAAAGAAAAAGACGGTTTGATTTAGCTGTGATGTATGCACAGGGCTGCACAGACAGTAGACAGAGATGCTGTGGTGGATATCAAGCAACACTATCAGCAGAATAAACCGATGTGTTCCCCCAAAGTTGCTTATGTTAAATCATAAGAGAATAACCTTATTTTCACTCCTGAGAATCTCCTTCAGCGTTGAGCTTCTGTATAACTGTGCTGTAGCTTTAAATTATAAGTTAACCAGTGCTTTACTGCAACTTTGATAGATTTAGTCAAAATGAAACTCATTGTCCTTTTTAAATCATTGTTCAAGATTAGTGCGGCTGAATCTGAATCTGCTTACAAAAGCTCGCATAAAAAGTTGCCTCACTCCATCAGTCTTTGTCTGCTTTTGAACAGCATATTGACAAACGCCTCACTTAAGATTGCCTAGGTCACACTTGATGGAGCTAATCATACGTGAGCAACTGGGTGCTCTTTCATCATAAACCATTTTCTCTATATATTACACATCACTCTTTGGTTTTGTAGCGATGTCTGATATTGAATGGTACTGAATGAAACCTGGGAGAGAGACTCTTAGCTGAAGTGAAGCAGATGCTGGCTTTCATCCAGTACCTGCCATCATTCATCTGGGCAACAGGGGTTATTGAGAACAATCACAGACGGAGAGAGAAGTGTGCTGACAAGCTTTATATGCGTGATGATGTGTAGGTCTCCTTGTGGAAAGAGCCTGAGAAAATGTTTTTCATTCCAGCTTTCTGCCACTGCTACTTACTGCAAGTGCTCACATTACAGGAAAATGGACATTTTATTGGAAACCCAAATAAGATAAATACAAACAGTAGGTCTACTGTAAAAAGCAAAACCGTAACGCAGTCAAACTGTATTTTACATCAACTAAGTACTGAAATATCTATCCTAGAAGAAAGATATGTGGACTTGGACTGGCGGGATCTTTTAGTATGTTTTAGAAGTAGTTATCACAGCATACAATTAAAGGAGCAATGTTTAGGATTTAGTGGCATCCAGTCATGAGGATTGAAGATTTCAAAAGTGCTCCTTTTCTTGCATTTATGCTTTCAGATGTGTTTCTGAACTGGATGCACAGATATGAAGCGGATATTGATTTTTTGGTCTCACTTCCAGTAAGACAGCAAACAGGTAGAGCCCTGTCAAAGTGACAGGAGTTGCTGACCTTGTTGCAGGTTGCTCCCTGTTAAGTCTGAGAGGGAAATATGCAGGGAGCACTAGAGCGTGAGTGGGCTGCACACAAGTGGGGGAACACAGAGCAAATTTTTTCAAAACGTTGGAGCGTACAGGTGCAGACAGGCAATGTAGCCTGGGTGATAGATTTTTTTGGCATTTATGTCATAGTGCCTTGTTAGTATCTTAGAGAATCAGCATTGACTATGCAACACATTCTCATGTCAACTCGTCACATGTTGCCACTTTGCAGTGGACTTCTGCGTCTACATATTATGATATAGGTATCGTTCTGTGTCTGCTATTTACATTCTGGGATGCAACTACTGTAATGTCAACAAATGCAAATGGTGGGATGCAAGGTGCCCTTGCACTCCTTACATTACCTCATTTCCAGCAATGTTTCCAACTGACGGCGTCATGCTTCATTTCATGCGTGTGCAACAGCCCGTGCGTGTGTCATGTGGATGCAACAGGTGCCATCTGGCCATCAGCCAGCGTATAACAATACTGTAACTGCTTCTGTTCTGCCACGTTCTCAACTGATGCCGTCCAGTGGCATATAATGCGGACGCAAAAGGGCCTTTTGGCGTTGTGCACTTATGCCAAAAACAGCGCTGTTTTACGAGTTCGGAAAGAGAATTGGCTGGACTACAACGATCAGGTTTCCTTCTATTCAGTTAATACTTTTATGTTGTTGACCATTTCCCAAAGGAACCAAATCAAGTGTGACAGGTTTTCACTAGGTTTCATGAAGTTGAACCATTGTCAACTTTTGATTGTTTGAACAGAAGTGAGCCTTGCATGTGTGTTTTTTGAGGTTTAGTACATTATGAATGGCATTATGTCTCTGGTGTTTAATCTCTTAAAGTTCAAAGCCATGACAGACAGTTAAGCCTTGACTGTAATCCAAATAACAATGGGACTGTTTTCATAATTACAACTATAAATAAAGGACAAGATTGTAAACGGAGAACAGAAAGGCCTGTGTGGATGAAATCTAATTGTAACAAAGATGGAAATACTGAGATAATAAAAGGGCAGTTTTAGCTTACTTCTGAAGCCAATGATGTCTCAAACACAAAGCATGAAAGCTTCAACAGCAGAGGCCGACATGGCAAGATTAGTGAGCAGTGAGGATGAGAATACACTGAATTTGCTGGACTAGTCTTGGCTTGATTCAGTGTGTCACTCTACACACACACACACACGCGTGCACACACACGCACACACAGAGCAAATCCTGTTCATGTAATGAAATCCCCTTTGTTAGTCGAGGAATTTGTCCATGGGTCCAGGGTCTATCTGGGCAGTGTGAAGCCTTATCAAATATTTGGCAAAACACCAGACCGAGCTTCTTTGATTCCTGTGACCACGATGGGGAGATGAAGGAGAGAAAAAACAATTGGATGGAGAGGGGGACGTGCAGGGACCTCCAAACAGAAAATAACCCACAACAGAAAAAAACGCTGTGTTAACGCAGAAGTTATTATAGTGATTAGTGCAGTAGACACGCACACATACAGACACACGCAGTTTATTTAAGCCTCAAAGTCCTATCAGACATGAAATCAAAACATGCAGCGACTTCCATTAGAGCAGAAACACACTTTGGTCAGCTTATTGTGCTCTTGTGTGTGGTTGGAGTAAGGAAGGAAATAAATGCTCAGTAAAGCAAAGGTTCAGAGTAAAGACCAAATGTGTGCACTTTCAGGCAAAAATACTCTTTTGCAAGATGAAAAATGCTTTACTTCAGTGCACAGAGGAGGTCTGCCCACTGTTAAAGAGGTATTTCATGGTCTTATCATGAAACTAGGCTGCAGGAAAAAGACGCAATTAATTTTCAAATTGCTGCTACAATACCAGAGAAACAGAGAGAAAGGACTGTGGCATTTACTTTTGCTTAAAAAATAGAAAACTTACAACTAGTAGAATACACTAAGTGGCACCGGACCAATAAATGTTGCCACTGGTAGGTGACATAATGTGGTCTTGTGCGTTTGACACAATGGCGGCTGGCTGGTAACAAATGATCTTGTATTACAGTTAAACAGAAAGCTTAAACATTTGAGGCAAGAAATGGACAGCGCAGTAACAGAATCTTGGTTTCTATTTGATCAGCATCGTTTTACCATTTGATCTCAGTTTTTTTAGCCTCCATTTTCACTACGCGGGAAACACTATGGTGACCAATTCCTGTTTAAAAACTGTCGCTATAGTAGCTAAACAGGGTGTTAGATATGTTTTGAAACATATCAAAACAAATAGGAAGTGTGGTAACATTTTCTTGGGGGCTCTGTGTCTTGGTCCATTTCAAATGGGGATATGAAAATGCAATTTGAAAATGCAGAAAGTACAGTCTATAGTTTGAGCATCAGTCTACAATGCCAGCACAGCTCTGCTGAAAAACCTGTTTTGTGTCATCCTGTGGTGTTTCACTGGGGGGAGAAGAGAAATATAGGCTCTGGTTAGATGGAGAGAAGTTTACCACATACCAACACAGTTATGATACAAAACTGGTTTAAAATCAGCGAATGATTCCTTTAAACCCCAAGTAAATAGTCTTTTTTTTTTTTTACCTTTTTTTCTATCTGCAAGATCTTGAAACCTTGCCAAGCAAAGGACACAACACTAAAATATTGATTAATTATGAGTTGGTGTACTAGTTAAACCAAGATCAGTGCTGTAAAAAATGCTTACACTTGAAATTCAGAGACAGTTGTTTGAGTGCATTTTCAGAAGTCAGTACTCTGAGATGTTGTTTATAACGTTCCTCTCCATCGATGATTCAAACTATTTTGTGTAAATGTTCTTCAAGTGTAGTATAAATAAAAACATAACTGATCATAGAAAGAAATTGTTTAATTTGAAGTTGTTTATTTGCTTGTCTGATGCTTTTAAAGTGTATTTACATAAACTAGAATTATTTCAGACCCTTAACTTGGGTCGAAGTCAAAGCTGGAATATGCAGAAACTAAAAGGGGGATACAGCTCTGCTGTTGCTAAGCAACTACATGCCTCAAAGTCCATGGAATTTAAACAGTGGAAGGGATCCAATTTTCCTGGGGACCGATTTCAACGTGGCGCCCATCTCAAAGGTGCCCTGGATGTAAGAGTGGAGGGCTGCCTAAACAGTGATGTGTGTGTCAGTGCATAGATTTCTGTGCGAGTGTGTGTGTGTGTGTGTGTGTGCGCATACTGGGGGAAAGAAAATCCCACTGCCGCCCTGAAACGTGAGTAAGAAGAGGACGAATGCAGCAAGGCCATGTTTTTGAGTCAGTGTGTGCATGTGTATAATACCCCTTTTCCACAAAAATTAGAGCTTGTAGCCCAGTGTTTTAAACATGGAAAAACCCACTATATAGGCGATACACTGCTTTCCTATAGTCTATAGACCATAGCTGTGTGTTCAGCTCTGCAGCAAATAAGCATGCCTTTCTGTGTGTGTGTGTGTGTGTGTGTGTGTGTTTCTGGTGTGTCATCTCTTACATCATGAATAGGCTGGAAAAGAGGATACATTGGAAAGCAGCAAGGAGGCCAGTGAAAAAGTTATGGTGGTTATTTCTTTTTTATGCCTCTTAAACCCCTTTCCCACTGCAAAAAAATCCCACTAACATCAGGCTTTTAAATTGAAATGGAAAGGTTATAATCGGAATTGACATCGGCGTCAAATGACTCTGCAGTAGTCATCAGTATTTATCAACTCGGGCTCTGATCAGCAGTGATTGAAACACAACATCCAGGTGAACGCACTAATTTCAGCTCCTTAACCAGTGAGATACAACGACAGGCTGTAATTAATTACCATCCGTCTTTGCCCAAGCAGTGCTTGAACATCGTTCCAAAATTTAGTTTGCATTGAGTGTGAAAGAGAGACTAAATAAGTAACAGGAATAAAAAAGATATAACCACCCTAACATTTTCACTGGCTTCCATGTTGCTGTCTCTCATGACGTCAAACCTGACACAACAGAAAAAATCACAAAGGCATGCTTGTCTGTTGCAGAGCCGTGTACATGGCTTTGGTCTGCTGGAAGTGGGAAAGGAGTTTAAAAATTTGCATACATGCACTTATTTTGGTGGAAAGGGGGTATTACTTTTGTCTCTCTCTCTCAAACTCTGCACAAACTAAATTTGGAGCAATGTTTGAGCACTGCTTGGGCCGAGATGGATGGTATTTTGTGGTTGCAAGTCATTGCATTTTGCCAGTGATGACGCTTAGCTGACTTTCCAGCTGGTTTAGCTTTTTAACTGCTCGTATGTTGATCTGATTGATAATGAAAACAGGGCTGGAATTTCCTTTTTGTTCATCAGGGGCTTGCGTTGCCTCCTGTCCCTACCAGCTGAGCCACACATAAATCCCCCACCGTTTACTGTGGCATGCTGAACTCTTACTGAACCAGTGTTCTGTTAGTGGAGCTGAAAAGCACATTCAGTTCACAACATTGATTTCACTCACCCAGTCAATTAGCCGGCCAGTCAGTCATCCAGCCCGCCATCCAGTCATCCAGGCGGCTGGTCTGCCTTTTTTGGAACATTTCATATGAGTGTTTGGATGTGAGTGAGCATTAAGGGATGAGATTTGAAGAAGATTACCAAGGACCAGAAAACTGCCTTGGGGCTTCATGTGCTTTTCAGCAGAACTGCCACTGTCCCCGCTGCATTAGTGTTGGAAAAGATGTGGTGTGTGTCACTCGCTCTCCCTCTCTCTGTCTCTCTCTCTCTCATTCGCTAAGTGGTTCAGACATTGAAAAACATGTCTGCAGGGGCTTGCAGTGATATCTAGGTCTTCTCTTTGATGATATTTCACCATTTTGTGGTTGGTGTGCCCATGACAACATCACATCTGCACTTCTCTTTGCTTTGCCTTTGACCGTCCTGCAGTTGCCTCTCACGAGGACTCCCTCTGTGTGTCTGCATTGAACTCTGGGGAAGTAGCTGGGTATTGGTGGCCCAGAACAGGACATCTGACCTAATTATTCATGCTGTTAATATCCTCATCTGGCCAGTGAGAGTACAGTAGATTACAGTAGCAAATCTCTGTGCCTTAGGGAGAGGTTGAGTCTGGGGCGATGAATGTGCAGCAGTTCAAAAGCCTATGTTTCTTTTCTCTGGCTAGTTGTGTTGTGGGACGAGTTAATAAAGGCGTGGCAATATGAAACATGTCATTAGTGGCTCTGCTATTGTGATCATAGGTTTGTGTATATGGGTGTGTGTGGCATCTATGTTGGAAATTAAGCAATTAGGACAGTCTGCTCTTTTGTTTTCTGGGGGGTGTTCATGTTGATTTTGGAGTGCTCATTTCCAGTGTTTGTATTGGTTTGTTTGCATGTCAGTTTGAAACACCTTAGGCCAACGGTGACTGTGGCCGGTATAAATACATGGTGATTACAATGGATTCTAACGATGGCAAGTAGGATTAAAACAAATGAGCGGAACCATTATTATCAAGGACATGTCATCAACTGAGGACGTTGCCCAATGCACAACAAAAGTAAACAGTGGTAGCAAAATGACAAATTAAATAATGTCAGGGTTTGTAGTTCAGATTTTAAAAAAATGCTACTTTTTGCTACTAGCTAAAGCCAGCTTTTCAGGTTTCCAAACCAATTTTTGTTAGGTGCAGGAACCGAAACAGAACCTGTTCCGTTTTGGTGGAAAGGAGGTAAATGTGTCATTTTTGTGCCACACCAGGCATCTGTTTTCATGGTAAAAGCTAGAAAAATCCAGAACCTGCTTAGCACCAAAAGGCAGACAGTAGCTGTTAAACACAGACATTTTTCTCAGGAGTTGGTAGAGACCGAAAATGCTGAGAGGCAATATTGAACTAATTCGCTTAGTAGCCAAAAATGCAAACAAATGATAATGTTGCTCTATAACAGCTTGATGTGTAAAACTTGTGTAAAGCCTAGATCTGCTTTGTGTTTCCACTGCAACCAGTACTCTTAAAATGTAGATAGAGTTTTTACTGCTCTTGCTGTACATCCTCTTCACCGACGATGCAGAGAAATGGCTAGACCTCATTGGCCGATAATCCCAGAGCAAAAAAAGTACAGGCTAGCTTTACTGTCTCTTTAGCAATCTGTGGGATAATTAAAAACATCACCTAGTCCTTGTCATGCAAGAGTTACGATTCTCTCTTGACAAGTCAAGAGACTGCAGTGTTTCTAGTGCCACTTTTTAGTATCGAATCAGTGTGTAAGGTACCTCAAAAGAGGGGTAACAGAAAAACATTACAAAGTGGAATGGTTCTGTTTGTACCATCCACAACTTTTGTCTATGGAAATGCAATATAGGAGGGCTTAAGATAACAAGTGTAGTTATTTAGTTTTTTTTTTCATTTGACATCCATGTAAATTTGTGTGTCCCTAGAAAATTAAATTTTGTGCTCTTGTACCATTTATAATCTCTGTGAGCTGTAAACTGTGCAGACCCAAGACAACCAGTTTGGTGTATAAAAGAGTAGAGAGGTGAAATCTGGTTCTGGTTGTGCAACATTTAACCAAAGCACCCGCACAGGAAGTGGTGTGTATAATTGGGGCGGCTCTTTGAAAATGTGTAGCACATCCCTCAAATAAATGGTTGCCAGTGGAGTGCACTTACCTGTCCTGCTGCCTTCAGATAAGATGACTGCAGGGATTTAATCACCTGAAAGTGATGAGTCTCACACAGCATACAAACAGCTGTGGATGACAGATACCTCTCAGCCAGAGAACAGACTCAGTCTCACTGGCATTATGGCCTTAATCACCCACTGATGTGTATGGAGTCATGTCTAGTGGATGAAGAATTTATATCAAACTGACAAAGGGAGGCATTGATGTGATTTTGGAGAGCTGTAGGTGGGAGTGTCTTTGCTAAGTAACGCTGTTTTCACAGCGTGTCTGACTGTCTGTGCTGAGACTGGGTTTGAATAGTTGGAGGAGCAAAGGCAGTGTTTGTGCCAGAATGACGCTGATTTGTACCTTCACTCGTCTCGTGTCCTCGCTGATCATTTTGGCAGAAAGATGTCAAGAGGAGCCATTAAATTACAAAAAAGGTGCAGATGGGGAATCATTACCACTTCATTGATGCAACGTCCTTTCACTTGATTAGTTTTTGTTTGTGAAAGAGACAAGAACTGGCATGTATTGCAGTCTGATGATGGGCCCACTCTAGGAGATAATCAGGCGGATTTTAGGTCTGATTCACCCATCTCGACAATTGCGGGGGTGTTCACAATTCGGGCCTAGTCTGACCAGATTATCTGCCCAAATGATCCTGTAGTCTGAAGGGTTTAAGGACATGATCTTAATGTTACCGACTGGAACAGAGTCTCCTCGATTTTGAATCTTTTACGTCGTTACATCCTGTAGTGTGAAAGAACCATAGATTGAATATTAAGCAGAAAGATGAAATAGCCAATCAGAGCGAGCTGATTATAAAGTATCACCAAACTAGATGTTGCGTATAGGCCTCGAAGTCAAGGACCCTATAGGGTCAGGTGTACAAAAGATCATATGGTGTGGCTTAAAATAAGTACATTTGGTACCAATTTAATGCAATGTTGCATGACATATGTCACATACCTCATGTGGTATGCATTACTGGAATTATATGCTACACATACTAGTGCACTATGTTGTGTTATGTATCAAAATAACCTGATTGTTTTTTGGTTTTACCCGAGACAAGAATGGCTGTCTCCTAGGTGAGAGTCCTGAGTTTGTTTGACCCTTCCACCACCACTCCTGGCGTCCTTATGGGGACTTTCTCCCTGTTTGCCCCAGTTACTCGGAGAGTCTAAAAATGCCGTCGCTTGGTTGAGGCGTCTCATATTGCAACTAAAGGGTGTGTCTGTGCGTCAGTATCTGATGCCGATGGCCACTGACCACATGTTTTTATTTGAGGAGTTGGGAGTAAGGCTGGAGTGGCTGTGTCAGTGCCACAGAAAGGGAAAGCATTTGTTTTCTTACTTTCAGGGTGAGAAGACTATTGTTAAACAAAATATTAATCCTCTACTGTACACCAGGCATTATCTGAACATGAACAGTATTGAAAAATGATCCAGTGTTTGCTTCTTACATCATGTGAGACCTGGATGAAATATGCCGACACTGATGAAAACAAATGTAGAAATCAGATGGATATTCAACATGAAATCCAGTATGTGGAGACTGTGCCAGCTAACCCACAACTGAACCCTGAGTGTGACAGAGAGTGTGAGAGACAAGAGGAGGAGGTGAAGGAGGAGGAGGAGGAGGAGGTGGTGGTGGTGTGGGAGCGACAGAAAAAGCCTGGTGAGAAATGAAGTGGTGAGTGTGTGTGCGGGTGTGTCCATGTCACCTCCTCCTCTCTGCACCACAACTTGTGAGGGTGACAGCCTGTGAGAGAACAGGAAGCAGAGGAGACTGTGGAGGTGTGAGAGTGTGTGTGTGTGTGTGTGTGTGTGTGTGTGTGTGTGTGTGTGTGTGTGAGCGCAAGAGAGATAAGTGGGCAGGCTAACAGCTAGCTGAGCAGACTATCACTTTTTTCTATTATTAGAAACAATACTTTGTATCCCCAGAGGTCACCTTTTAAGAAATAAAAACCACATTAATGGATAAAAATAAAGTGTAGATTTGTTAAAGAAGTATCATTTTAAGGGTGATTTTCCTCTAGCACTTTATTTATTGTCTACTCAAGATGCTCCTTTTGTTTTATCTTAAGGAAACCCATTTTCTGAGTGTCTTTTCTTGAGACCGTGGCTGATATGACTGACCTGATCAACTGGGTGACAGGTACATGCTGTATTTGAAAATCTAATAGAAATTCCCTGAAGCACCTGGTTGTGCTCTCTGGGACCAAATAGCTTTTCACTGAGCTAAAAAACCTTCCTGGTTAAATATTAAAACCAAACATATGCCTTTGAAGGAGGTGAGCCACTGAACCATTGTTGAGTCTCCGCACGATTATTTCTACAAATTAAAAAAACTGTATTCTTTTCAGCAGATTCCCGGAAGTAATGTTGAATCTAATTTAGCTTGTGTGGTTGTGTACAGTAATAAAAATGTTACTGCAAATCACTTTTGGTAAAATAAAAAAGTAAGACACAAAAAATGTGAAACTTGCTTTCAAAAAGCATACTTAATCAAAAAGAAATCCTTATCAAAAATACACTTAAATATTTGATCCCTTTTACCTATAGCATAGGCTCGCAATACACAGCATATGTGAAGTGCACCGGTGAACACATCACAGGTTAAAGGGAATTTTTTAGTTTTAGATATTTTTTTAAACAAGGTGGCACGCTTGCAGTATTGATGCAGGGACGTTAAGTACAGCTGCACGTCTTTTAATTAGAGTTCTCTTGGCCAGGTGGTTCGCTGTCTAATGAAGATGAACTGCAGCATTCGGGGCTGAGTTAGCGGAGCACTTTACGGGCCACAACAGGACAAGAAATCAGTTTTAACCGTACACCACAGAAGAAGGTGTCTTCTGTGGGTTATTGAGCTTGACTCTGCTCTCAGTCCTCCCTCCCCTGTTGAGCCTGTTTACTTTTTTGACTTTTTAAAATGTTTTAATCTCACATAGAATACAATGCAATTGTTCTTTCATAATTGCACCATCCAAAAAAAAGAATGACAGAAAACCAGGAGAAATGACATGATCCAAAATTATTTGTTATTGTAACATATTATATTTTTTATTAATTTTTTTACAGTACATAACAATCCCTCATGATATAATTAATTAGATTAATGCATCATGGAAATGGATAAGTAGCATGAAATGGGTGGATTAACCTATAACAAATGATTAATCCTTTTAAGATCATAAGGTATTTGCAAAAATCTAACATTGTCCAATGTAGCTGCCACTAGTGACAATGTTTACTGATGATGTTGTTGTGTGGACTGAAAAGGTGATTAAAAGGATTGACAAACTTTATCCTACTTAGATAGTAGGTGTATAACATCAGCCTTCAATCAAATGCAAAAACATTTTATAACCAACATAACTGCCTATAAACCAACTGGCTTGTTCTTTACTTCTTTGGTTTATTTAATTTTTGGCTGGCATGCCTTGAAATCACACCAATATTGGGCCTCATGAACGAAGGGGTATGCAAACCAATTTTTACTTATTTTTGTTCGTCTATCATTTCCTGTCTTTTTTGGTGGCACCTTTCCAATTTTTGGACATGAGCCAAAGTCTTTGCACTAGGCACCACACCTGTCCTTGTATGGTGTTTAGGGGATGTTACCTACATTAATACATGACTTAAGAAGGATTCATCGTCCAGCACACCTGGATAAAAGCAGATCTGGATAGATAATAACATTTGGTGCATCTGCAGTTGACCTCTCATTTTTTTCTCTTAACAGAAAATGAAGAGATAATGTAAAATAGATTTAAGACAATGTTGCTGCATGAGTATCAGTGGAGACTTTAAAGGTAAAATCCACCATAAAATAGTGTGTGGTGCACAGAGAACTGCGATTCTGTATTCATGACCTGCCCCCAACCAGCAGACAGGATACCGAGCGCAGCTGGCAGCCAAGTGTTAGTGTGTGTGTGTGCGCACGTGTGCGCGTGCGTACACACATGGTGGCTGCATCTAAAGTAGCCCCTGTTGTACACTCATGGCACCATGATTCAATTATATAGAGCCAGTGCTTTGCCTGAATATTAATCTGGGGGCCCAAACTTAATTTGTCTGGCGATGGGGGACACAAGCCCATCTGGCTGTATGGTAAGTGTGACTCTGTGTGTGTCTGTGAGGGGGCTGTCTGTCTATTGTGAGACACAGAGGGACCTGTCACACTGCTCTGAGGAAGACAGATCAGTTTGTAGGAGGCAGACAATCAATGGACACACACACACACACACACACACACACACACACGCACACACCAGGGGAAAGAAAAAGAGAATGAGAATAAGGCAGAAATTTAAAAATATGTTTCATCTATGCAAAATATAAAACAGTTATGACAAGCTGTGTTATATATGTATATATGTAGTAATATAATAATAATATGTATGTATGTAATATATAGATGTATGCAATATGTAGATATAGTGAGAAATGTTGGCTCCCCATGGGCAAAAAGGCTTCTAGCGTTTTTATTTGGGTAAACTGTGCACACATCTGCTCTTAATGTGAATCTGACGCCTTATTTTGTGCCATTCATGCTTTAAACTGAAGGATTTAGTCTTTGAAAAGCCCCACTTATCTTGTAAAGGGTAGACCCATATTCAACATCATGCCACTATAAAAGTCTTGGATGGAAACAGCTGTACGTGTGTTAGCTGAGCATCCACCCCTCCCCCCTGAGGTCAAGTGGGAACCCCCCCCACCCTCGTTCTTGTCACATTGCCCACAGTCCTCATGGGACAGAAGCAGCACCCCGGGGCACGAACGCAACCTCTCCTTGACCTCCCTGTGTGCAAGTGACCTTCCTCTGACGTGTAAGGTTAGCTTTTGTACTGGTGCCGAGGTCAAAGGCAATGACTGAGAGGAAAGAGGCTGAATAGAGGGGGGAGCCAGAGAGGTGGGGGGAGGAACAGAGAAGAAGATGGGGGCAGAGAGAGTCGGGACAAAGAGCAGAGTGCAGGAGTGCGGGTGAGATGAATGGGGGTGGGTCGAGGAAGTTAACAGTTCATCCAGAGTGTCCCTCACATTCTGCCTCACAGTATTTTGCTTCTCTTGCTCTGCTTGTCAACAGGAAGCTGCAGGGTGGAAGAGGGGTGATAACGCAAGGAGACACACACGCATGCGCACACACACACACGCACACACACGCACTGTCTATGCTTGAATGCTCATATTGCAAAGGAAGGTGTCCATGAGTTTTTGCATATGTGTGGCTTGTGTTTTGGTTTTGTCTGTCAGGTTTGTGAGGGTAATAGGCAAAGTGTCTCTGTGTGTATGTAGAGCACATTAACATCTAGTCTCTTCCTCTTCCTCCATATGTCTGTCTTCGACATTAAGGGAAAAACATTTCCCTCATCTCAATCTAATGTTGCACACTCATCTTAAATTCAATCTTCTCTCCCCTCACTTCCCTCCCCTCTCAACTGTACTTCTCTTAACCTCACAACTACCTGAAACCTAACCTCCAAAAGGCAGCTTCTAAGCTCATCACCAACGACATAAACATATCATCCCATTAGTCTTGACTGTCTTTCTCCCAAATTTTCATTTGATAGGTGAGGCTTTGGGTCCAGCTTTGCTCCGTTTGATTACGTCTGGGTGTATTTGATACAAGCTCCTACCAAAGGTTTAAAAGTCTAATACGTCTAGAAGGAAAGTTGGTGCTTTGCAAAAAAAACCCCTTTACAATCTTTGACTGTATGCATCACAATGAAGAATTCCATTCAAAGTAACTTGTGTCAGATTAGAAACCTGAAACTCAATTTTAAATTAAAATTCTCATTGATTTGCATCATGGACCAGACCTGTGATACTGCAATTTTTAACTCTTTAACTACAAATCAAGTATGCATTTCTGACATCCATTTACAAAGCATATTATTACATTTTTATATGAATTTTCTGCTTTTCAGACAACCACTGGTTTCACTTTTGTTAAATACATAATGAAAATCAACTTCCAGGCATTTGCATCATGCTTGAGACACTAGCGATTATTTTTTAACTTATCAATGTTACACCTCCGTTTTCACCTTCATCCATTGGGACCAAGTTTCAACCATGGCGTTAATCCCACTGGTTCTGCTGATTGGCTTATAGTTGCCCTTCTGTGGCACTCATTGCATTGTTTTTTGCTGTTTTGTCACACAATGTTAGATGAATTAGTCCACTCTATGGAGTGGGCTGATTCCAAGGTCTGGACCCAGGCAAGTGAAAAATGTCCAGCACATTTTCCTTGTGTTCAAAATAATGTCTTCAAGTGTCTTGATTTGTCTGACCAACAGACCAAATCCCAAAATATTGAGTTTACAATGATTAAAAAACAAGAAAAATAGCAAATCCTGGCACTGGAGAAGCATCAGTCAGAGAGAATTTGGCAAATTTTACTTGATTTCCTGTTGACTGACGAATTAACTAAGCACTGTTTCCATGAGTTGAGCTCAAAGACAAAAAATAAATAAACGTGCTTGATCAGAGATGCTGCTGTTTAGAGCATCCTTTGGTTTTTAAAATGGTTATTGTAACTTCTACAAAAACGGATGGATATGTTTTCTCATGAAAGTAAAAGAAGTAGAAAAAAAAGCTGTGCATAAAGGTTTTCATTTAGTAAATATGCAAACCAGTGGCTGCCTGAAAGGTAGCAAATTAGTCTAAAGACCCAAGAGATCCTTTCAGAAATGGTCGACAGTGTTATAAAGTAAACGCATTTTATGGTGAATATGGTGTAAAAGCACCAGTATGGTTCTATTTAGAAAAGAAAAAAAAGTGGCACTCTATTTACCTGCTTTAGCATGTGGTATTTGAGTGCATGTCTTTTGATTTAAAGTCACCACTCAGTCAGCTCACTTTAAAAGGTTGCTGCATGCACATTTAGATACAACTCCACCTCTGTTAGTTAGCCTGCATTTTGAGATATGTGTGTTGACATGGATACATCGGCCAAGCCTGTGGCTCAAAGGGCAGAACAGGTTTTAACACCTGTATGTTAATTCTGACACCTTGGTGTTTCCCTTGGCTCTGAGGTGAGTGTTAAGACAAACTACAGTTTAATTACTGGCCAGGCAGTCACTCTCCGCACACGTTAGACGGCACCGCAAATACACGTAGAAGGAAATGTGGATTAAAGTACCATGTGGATGAAAGCAAGTAGTCCATGTCTCTCCTACTCTGACTAACAGAGATCAGGAGTGAAATAATTTATGTGTCTGGCCTGTCTGCGCCTGGTTTCTATTTCTTTACCTTCTATTCATCAATATTCCCCCATTCCTCTGCTTTCTGCTTCCTTTACCACCCCCCTCTTCACCACATGCCCATATCTTGGTGTTAAAATGCACATGGGTAAGGTGTGTACTATATCAATAATTTAGATCAATAGCATCGGCCATTGAGAAGACAAAACACATGCTGGAGGAGATGTTATAGAACAATTGTCATGTTCTGTCAGTGACCGATCAATAACTTGATCAATCTGTCAGGGAGAGGTACGAATGATGATGAGCAATAAAGCCCTATATTGTCTCACCTACACTAGCGCAGCACGACTGTATCAATAATACACAAATCACTAAAGAAAAATCAATCAAATGTATATGATTGTCTAAAGGGTTTGCCAATTTAAGTCCACATATGAGGTTTTACAGATCAATAAAAAGACAAAATGACAATTTTCCTAAGCAATCAGAAACAAATTAAGCTATTTTTACAAAGAGATTGCACGATAGAGCCGCAATAAAAATCCTTCATGACACCGGCTTTGCTTTTATTCAGAATCAAATATGGCAGGCATCATACTGCCCCGGTGTGTTATTTTAGACAGCCTCCTGGCATTCTGCAGTAAAAGAGGTCAGATGGGTGTGATGTGTAACACAACAGTGTCAGCCTTTTGTATGGCATATATGTAGGCAGCCCTCTTTAAACAATAACAGTGGCATTACATAGCAATAAACATTCATTTGCAGTAGATCGTCCTTTCATCGGAGGGTAAGGAGCTCCTGGACCTCAGTTTCTCCCCAGTTTCCAGAAATTTTCGATTGCTGTTCTTCTTTGAGATAGCTGCTAATTGCTTTTTTAATCTCCTGACAGTGGGTCGTACACATAACAAGCCATCAGCTTTCTTTCTGCCGATTTAACATCTTGAATTGGCGTTTGAGACAGTGGAGCCTGTCAGTGAATGAAATCTCTCTGATTGGCAGTTCATCTCAGCTCATGAGAAGAGAAACGGCAGTGAGGAAAGTAAAAAAGAGCTATAGTAAAGAGGGAGCAAGGTAGAAACAAATGTGTAATGTCACATTATATTTCTTTAGACACTGAGCTCTTTAGCAGAAATGTTTTCTGATGACTTCCGTTATTATTTACTGCGGCACAGTAAATATGCTTTATTCTGTCTACATTGGATTGTGTTTCCCTTTTTGAATGGCGATTATAGATGACTGCCATCTGCGGGTGTGGAGAGTTATTTCCTCTAACACAGGCATTCTGGTTGGCCATTGATTGTAATCTTTAAGTTGTGTTCATGAACAACTTTCTGGCTAAAGCATTGGTTGGCTTCATCGTAGTTAGCTCTTTGATGTCAGTTTGGTGTGTCTGGGCCTTTACACAGATTTTGCGTCCCCGCTTTTATTACCTCCACTACTGACTTAAAGGCAAGACAACCCCCTTTCCAAAATTGTACCTATTATACAGATTAATGCAGAGGCAGAATAATGGCATGACATTTACGCCTTAAACGGGCAGTGTGAAAAGGGTTTTAATTGTGCTGGCTGCAACATATCTTCATACATGGTCATTTTGTGCATTGGTTGTCTCACTTTTGAATATATGTCTTGTCCAGCAAACCACCAAATTGTTTGGTGTGTTTGTCTCCATGAGATCATTTCTCATTAGCTTCCTGGGATTTCATGTGTAAAGTTTCAAGTGTTAAGTTCCCTACTACAGCTATTATAAAATAAAAACTTCATTTTGTGATGAAAAACAAACTTGTTCCAGAGTTTATTGGAGCATGTTGACACCGGAAACACACAGAAGCTGTGAAAGGCTTGGGAGTCGTACCATGTGCTTCTCACCGGCGCGCCATAAAATAACAATGAGTGTTTGTGAGAATGTGCGAAGAGGTGAGAACCGAACCGATCACCTTGACTGAGATGGGAAGTATGCCGTTACCAAGACAACATGCCTCTAAACACCTACTGCTCCTTGGAGAAGCAAAACAAGCATCAGCATCACGACTGCCGAGCACTTTCCAAATGGCAAAGCCTTACTTTGTTTTGATGAGTTTGTACCACGCACACACCACCAATTCACAAACACATCCTACACTCGTTTGTGTGTGTGTGTGTGTCCCCAGCATTCGGAGCTGGAGCCTTGACT
Organism: Plectropomus leopardus; assembly: GCF_008729295.1. Taxonomy (NCBI): domain Eukaryota; kingdom Metazoa; phylum Chordata; class Actinopteri; order Perciformes; family Serranidae; genus Plectropomus; species Plectropomus leopardus. The sequence continues at coordinate 10,391,045 of NC_056482.1, forward strand.
CATTCTTCTGAGAAGCGTGGCGTTTAGTTGTGCTGATACCAAATAATGTCACTATTGTAGCGCCCGGTGCCACCAATCTCGGCGTCAGCCCCAGTGTCTCCGAGAGAGGCCTAGTGACTGGCTGAATGGGTTGATGAATGGTCCTTTGTCTGCGGGCCTCGTGTCTGAAGTGCAGCCATGGAGGCTCTGACACACACACATGCACACAAAGACACACACTATTGTAACACCGAATCATCTGCTGGATACTTTTTGGTAGGGTAGAGGCCAGACTGAAACCTTACGTCTGCGTTTCATACAGATTATATTAAGTGAAGCATTTACCACCGTACACACACACACACACACACACACACACACACATACACACACAGACAGAAGACTTGAGAATAATGAATGACTTTAAAGAGGTGAGAGATGCTCCAGCCCACGCATTGTAATTATCATATATATTGTATTGGCATTTTACTTATGGCTCAATGTCAAAAAAAGATACATATTAATAAAATGCATAGCTGCTGGAAGAGGAGTACCAGGCCATACAGAGAGTCTATCATATGTGATCTCATTAGGCATGTTATTATTGTCATAAAGAAGCAGTAATATACATCGTTACCTCTGGGACTCATAAAGATGCTGTAATTGAAATTCATTGCTTGCTACAAATCTCATTTTTAACACTCGTTAAGTGGACGGCCTTTAGAGGATTGATAATGAAATAAGATTCTTGCTTCTAAAAAAAAAAAAAGTGGTGTTTTTTCTTTAGTTTAACACTGTGAAAATGAAATTTGGGGAGAGAATAAAATGTTTTTTTGCCGCCACCGCCTAATGCCTTTGTACTGAAAACACTGAGATGCACTGTCTGCTTCACCTTCATACAGTGAGAGACAGGGAAAATGTTACGTTTCTCTCAGAGACAGAGAAAGGAAGGAATTCATAAAGAAAAATTTCAGAAATATTTCAGAAAAATAAAGAAATGTGTGTGTGTTTTGTGGATATCTCGGTTCTGTAGGCACAAATTGTTTTCTTGACACAATGGAGCATTCACTGTCAGGAAACAACACAGGCAGATAGATGTCGCCAAGCCTGCTACCCCTCTGGACTGGCTACGGTTTAAGCACCACATGACTAACACAGTGGGTGACCCACTGACCATCCAGTGACATCAGACAAAGTCAGTCGAGGCGTGTGTGCCTGACTGGCTCCTTTTGCTGTAGAGAGAATATGACAGGTGAGCGTCAGCCTGCCGGGCTCCGGGGACGCTGTGTGTGGAGTTTGTGTGGGAGGATATGAGACAGAGTCAGTCAGATGGAGTCAGATTCTGGACAAGCAGTGTTGTCTGGGTTTCCCAAAAGGCATCATGACTGTTTTTGTCATGTGAGCTCACAGTGGGGACATGGGGAGATGATCAAAACGTCAGCGGGAAGCCTGTGGGAAACACAAGTGAGGGAGGAAAAAAAAACACCTGTTTGGTTTTATGTTCATGTTGATAGATCTTTTATAGTTGTATGTCTACACTCAATGTCAAAACGTGTCACAAACAATGTCATAGTTCACATCAACATACTGTTTTATTCCTGTTGTTGAACATACTGTACAAGCATAAATGTATATTTTTTTGGGGGGGACACCCCCCCTCAATATTTTGCACATGTGCATCCAGCGCCCCACCAGCCCCTCCCCTCCCCAATAAAAAAATATGAAAGTAGCCGACTTTTATTTATCTATTTATAAAGACATCATAAATGGATGCAGAAAAATCAGCTCTTTTACCAGAAAAACAGATATGTAATCAAAAAGCCTTTACTTGTTCAGCTGCGCTGAAATGACATTTTTTTTCTGCGCATATTTGCCAACAGACTAAAATCAGCACAAACTGTTGGGACCAACCAATTGTAGTTCTGGTTGACAGTAAAAGACAATCAGGCTATAGAGTACATTTATCCCAAAACCTTTTTGGGGAGCTGGATCAAAAAATCTAACTAAGACAAGAATGGAAAGATTTGCTTGCCGTACTCAAAACTCCCAGCAATTTTGAACATGCAACGTTTGGATCTGACAGAAATCTTGAACAGGCAGCGAGTGGATCTTTTGTGTGGTTCTTCCTTCACAATAAAAGACACAGTGTAGAATATGCAAACCCCCAAAACCATGTAGATGTGCTGGATCAAAATACAAACTGAAGGTAAAAGTCAGACAAACAAATCTGCACACTGCACTGATCCCAGATCATTTTATTTGGTTATGTATTTGTTGAAGCCAATGCGTTAGTGTCAAAAACTGCAGTTCATCGAATGGCCACTTGAGGCTGGCTTCAAAACATTTCCATTGACCACCATGTTAAAATGCCAGACTTTACAGATAATCATGTTTACCGCTCGCTACAAAAAAAACCAAACAGTTTTGGTCTCTAAAAATGATAAATCTACCGGGTTGTTGTTTTGTTTTTAATAAACTCACCTGTTTACATTTTCTTACGGCCCAAAGTTACATATATTTAAGGGCGCAGCCGCCTAAGTGACAGGGTGTCTGCGTGTTGTCCCCACAGTCTGTGAATCAGATCCACCCCTTGCTCCTCCACACCTCCAACTTTTCATCCATGGTCACCTCTGGCTCCCAAAATAAACAACATGGCAATGGCCAAAATGCTGACCTGGAGGCTTCAAAATTGCAGTCTATAAACAAATGAATGACATAAAAATGTGGCTTACATTTATGCATTTTTATGCCTCTGAACCAGTGACAATGTGAAACAGTGAAATTGTTGTGTTTTTTTGTCCATCGGTGCCATTCTCGTGAATGCAATACCTCAAGAATGCCTTAAAGGAATTGTTCAAATTTGGCAAAAACGTCCATGCAACATGTTCCTGTATTCCTTATCTGCAATATCTTGTGATTCACATCATTTTCATACTCATCAAATCATCCTGTGACCCCCTCGTGCATGGAAGCATCTGTAATTGTTATGACTCTCTACACATTTATTCAGGTCTTTCATTTGTTAGCAGTCTGTATGTCAGCCATGTTTGTGTAGTGTTTTTCACATGACAGTCAGCTTTGCTTTGGGAGAGATTTAGTTTCAAATTCACTCACTCTAATGTGGACATGGTCTCAATCAGTTAGACAGACAGCAGCTAATAAAACTGGAAACAGCTGCTCTACCGCTGCACCAACTTTGGTTACTAGGAGACCAGAGGACTAAATGTGTAAAGACGCCTACTGTCCCTAATGCCTGTGTGTGCCTTTTGTGTTTGTATGTGTGCCTGTAAGTGCCAAGTTGGCATGCCGTTGTTACATGCAAATAAAAAAAAAGAAACGTTGAAGAGAAAGGGGGGCTGGAGAGAAGATGAAGGGAAAGAAGCAAGAAGAAAACAACTCTTTCACTGTTGTAGCTACTGTAAGATGAAGGTGAAGATGAAGGGGAAAACAAGAGGAAAACAACTCTTTCAGCGTTGGATCTACTGTAAGATAGGAGACTTCAGAGCAGTTAACCTGCTGTAGTGGAAACAGAAAAATAATGAAGACATTCTGAATAATTCACATACTGGCCAATTGTTTTGTGGTTATTAACTCACTTTTTATTGTTCTTTTGTTAGCAGACTTCAAAGCTCAGCTAGTACAAGTAAACCCAGCATGTTATGGTGAGCTGATACGCTTTCAACAATACTCTTAATTAGATGAATTAACTGAGCTCTCAGCTCAGTGTAATTATGCTACCTATTCTCTTTTCTGTTGGCCTTGAGCCACAGCATGTTCATTAACAGTCTCTGCGTTGCTTGATATAACTACTATCATGTTTTACAGTCTCAGGCTGATGGTATGAAACAATCAAATCATCCAAATCAAGTGGATTGGGGACTCTGGATTACTGATAGAGGTGAAAGCAGCAGTGAGTGGTTATTCATTTATTGTTATTAACCCTTTGATGGACTGGCTCCCTTTTCAGGTTGTTGCCTTGCATGCTGTTTAAGACAAGCACCTGGAACTGGAATAAGCAGACAAAAGAGCAAAAACATTTCCACCTCCATATTTTATAGCTAGGGCTTAATTTTTATTTAATTTCATATGTGCTGTGTCAGTGTCTCTAAAGTGAGGTAGTTCTGATTACATGTATAGCCTATGAGCTGACTGTCATCAGAGGCTGGAGGGCATGGTAGATGGTGTCCTAAACTTGTTATTTTTAAGGAAGACATCCCTGGGCATTTCCAGCAGTGATTGTGCCACTAAAAAAGTATAGTCAAACATAGTCATAGTCTCACAAACATAGTCTCAAACTTCAAGTTTTAAGATATCCACCACATAATAACATACGAATGTGACATATCTGTGGTTTGCAGAATTGTATTGTTGTGATTCAGTTGCTCTCTTTGTAACGTAAAGAAGGCATATGTAATATTTTTAATGAGGTTAGTGCTGACTAATAGGAGACTGTCTTGTCAGTGCTAACCTTAATGGAACAAAAAGCATTGGTAGTTGGTTAGCTGTATTACACCATACACATTTATTTAGCTTGCAATGTCTGCAGAATAAACAGCTCCAGAAAACAAACATGGGTTATAGACAGTTAGGGGTAAGAGTGTACTCTGTAACTCTGTAAATGTATTGCCCTGTTAGCCACAAAGATTACTAACCTGCTAAAGTACAGCACAGGTTTAGAGAGAAATTTTGACTTAATTGCACTGGCATGTTAACAGTTAGCTTGCTTGCTGCAGTAGCTCACCAGTTAGCCCTGCGAGTAGTCACAATGTCAACAAGTCTTTAGAACAGCCTATTTTGTAAGGATGTGTGAATGAAGTTTACTGTGCCACTCTCTTCATTTTGCTGCTTAGTCTGTCAATATTGCTGTGCAACAGAAATGCCTTTGCTATGCTACATTTTAGCACAAATAAATATTTTAAACATATCGTAACATGCATTAAATAAGAAATAACTAAGAAAGAAAGATCACACCTAACAAGAAGTTGTTTTTGGCCTTTGGTTCAAGCTGAAGTTGCATAGACTTACTGTAATCTCTTTTTAGAAATGGTCATGTAAGACCAAGGCTGACACACAGGATGACAAATACACAAATAACAAGCAATCCTAACTTCTAGTGGTTTGTGTAGCACAGCACCCTGCAACGCAGCATCATTTATATGGAGAGACTACCACGATGCCTGGATCTTGTGGGCGTTTGACACTCACCAGTCAAAATCACTCTGACTCACACATTACAAGTGTTCACACAATGCCAATACTAATAGAGTTTGGACACTAACAGTTATATTTAGTGGTGTAGCATTGCCACTGCCTAACCCTCTGAATCATCCTCAGCCGTTACTAGGCTTGTTGGGTTATACCGACCTTTTAACAACTTGTTTTAGATCCTGAAATGTCAGCGACCATGACTTACTAATACTGGCTCTGGATTTGTGAATTACATATATTAATGCAGCTTCTGACCTTCAGCTGACTAAAAGTGCAGTGTAGGAATGATCACAAATCTTTCTGTTAAACATTATTCATTAAAGCCATTATTATTATCATTATTGATGAGTTGATTGAACAAAAACAAAGGAATCTACAATGATCCTGATTATCGAGTAATGTTTTTTTCAAGAAAAAATGCCCCCAAAATGTGACGTTCTAGACTTCATAGACTTTTAAAACACAGTAATTGTTGTCCTGTATGGGTTGTGCTGCTTTAAAGTGGTACAAACTGGGGCAACACACACACACACACACACACACACTTGACACAATATTTACATGCTCAGAGTGTAAGAAAATATTGATACGCAATATCGCAATATTGTGTTTTGTGATACTGCATTGATTCTCAAAACCACTGTCAATTTTTAATTACGTACAAGGACTCATGGCAGTGGTTCATTTTGTGTTGTGTTTGAACCCCCGACCCCTGGATCCTTCAGTGTTGTAATCTACCTTTTGCCATTTGACTTTTCCACTTTAACGTAACAGCATACCACTAGCACAAACACAAACAACACAGGCCTATGAAACACTCAGAGTCAAAAAGGGCACACTTCTAGCTCCTGAAATTAGTTTATTTGCTTACAGTAGTACAATATTGAATTGTAGGTTTAACATGGAGCTGTTTGAAAAAGCAGGCTGTCTGAAGCAGGTTGTGTGGATAAGTTGCACTCAGTTGATGTGTTTGTGTATTTGTTTTGTGTTTTTATGGAGAGAGTCTGCATGGACACATGCAAAGCGGTGCCTTGTGCACTCCATGTGATGCACTGGCCGTGCGCTGAGCTCTTTTATGTGTGTGTTTACACACACAGTATACTGGGAACATGCCTTGCACAGCATGCCGCCTCACAAATCAAAGGACTTCTGGCACGCAGGGCAATGGGTCTGCAGAAGTAGGAGACGGCCACCAGATGCAGCAGTTTTGGTGAAGACACACTAACGTTCTTGCAGTTTTTGTGCCTTCCTACTTTGTTTGATAAGCTGATCACAGAGCTTCATGGACCTCTCAGTTTTATTTCTTTTTGTTGTTGTTCAGTTCTCTGTACTTCTCTCCTTTTCCGTCTTTCAGTTTCATTCTCACCACAGAACTTTCCGTCTATCTGCCACAGAAGTTCAGGTTGCCTGGCAACAGGGTCGTGCTTGTCGCAGCGGGTTGCCCCATTGACAGCCACTAGGCGGGAGCCTGGCAACAAAGACATCAGGTGTTACTTCCCACTGCTTGTCTGCAGACACTTCCATCGACGTCCAGTGGCTGCACTGTGTGTGTGTGTGTGTGTGTGTGTGTGTGTGCGTGTAGTATGTGTGTGTTCACCTCTGCTCCAGTTAGCAGCAGAGGCTCTGCTGATGCTACTCATGGTGGCCCCTTCTCATCTCTGATTATGTGTGTTTGTATGTTGATTTCTGCTTGAGTGATCAGTCACTGAGTGCTGCTCACAGCGGAAGCTTTGCTCATGTCCGCTTGTCAGCCACAAAGAAAGACACACTTCTGGGTGGCTGGTCTGGTCATGCTAAATAACACATACATACTTGCACACACGCGCACACACACACACACACACACACACACACACTTGCGCACGTCATTCCTCATAAATTACTGCATTTAGCTAAGATGAACCTTTAAAGAGAGATAAAGGCAGATGGATAGAATGATCTAATGCTTTTTTGCTGTTTTGTCTTTACATAAGCAACTGATTCCTCTCCGTTGTCCATTTTTTCTGAAGTTTCTTCTTCTTTTCTTTTTTTTTTACTTTCCCCTCTCCCTCACCTTCGTTCTCCTCTCCTCTCCCTGTATGAAGATCTGTCTGTTGACGTTGGCAGTGTGCGTGTGTTTCTGCTGGCACCAACAAAGTGAGAAAAGCATACTGCAGCACACTTCTCAGCCAGGCCACTGCAAGGGCACGCATGCTCCTGAACAACAAAGACGTCATGTTTCCTCACCTTAAAGCAAGCTGTTTTAAGACCTGTTACTGACATACGTTAAATTGTGCCATTCACATTTCTGTTAAAAAAAATAGGGTTCTCTGTTATGCAATCATTGGGCCGACATGCTGGTGCCCTTCTCAGATACACTGTCATTGATATATGTTCACTATATCAGAGTTTTTAACAGACTTTAAAGAAACTGGTCCTTTATGCCTGGGTACACTGATGAGGCTGTTTTTCTCTCTGTCCGTATGGTATGAATAAAATTGTTGCCTTTTTTTTTTTTTTTTTGCTCAGTACTTTACCATGGCTTTATTATGATATTTTTCGTGACTTTAATGACTTTAAGGCATACTATAGGATAACATTTTTCTGAGATTTTTTATAAAATACTATACATTGATGTTGTGAAATTTTTACATCATACTATACTATGACCTTTTCTTTACAACATACTATACTATGACTTTTTTTAAACTTCTTTTTACAACTTTTTCTTTTTTTATGAGGTACTTCATTATAAGTTATTTCGAAAAAAATGTACGATGTGCCATATAATGACATTTTTAGGACATCGTATGCTATGACTTTCATGACATTTTTTATGACTACAATACTATGATTTATTTTTAGGATATACTATATTATATTTTTTATTATGACATTTTTTACGACATACAATACTATGACTTTTTCATCTTCATCTTTTACAACACAGACTTTGACCTACTTGGTGCATTTTGCTTTAATAAATTAATAAGTGGCCATTTCTCTTTCTGTACATACTGTATAAATAAAATTGTTGACTTTTATTCACAACATACTGTGCTATGATTTTTTTCTAACAATTTTTATGACTTTTTATCTGAAAATGAAAATTATTTTTATTTTTTCCTATACTCTGGCAACTTTTTTTATGATAATGTTTTAAGACATACTATACTTTAACTTTTTATGACATTTTAATGACATATTATAGCATGACTTTTTATGACATATCTTTGAAACTGAACTGACTTTAATTACAGTTTTTATGACACACGATACTGCCCTTTGACTTTTTATGATATCTTTCATGACATACTTTACTGAGACTTATTAATGACAATTTACAGCATATTTAACCATACTATCCATTGACTTTGCATGTAATTGTTTTGGACACACTATACTGTGACTTTTTTTAATGACATTTTCATGGCATATTTAATTCATACTGTACCATGACCTCTTTATGACATGCAAGACTATGACTCTTTAATTACATTTTTATTGAAATACTATACTTTAACTTTTTTTCTGAACTTTTAAATGACATACTATATCATGACCTATGACCTATTGAACATATTTTATAACATACATTTTTACTTTTTTTAAAATTTTTTTTTTTTTACTTTTTGTGGAATATTAAACTAAGTTTTTTTGTGACATTTTCGTGAGTTTTACCCTCCTTTTCAGCATAGTCTTTTCCTTCCACAGACAAAGACAGAGCATAGACAACTGCTTTTAATGACTGTATGTGCACAGATGCTTGATTTCTTTGCCATTTAGCTATTGGTATGTTGTTTTATTTCATTGCTGGTTATGTTGGTTGTTGGTGCTTAAATTTGATTATTAAGCTTTTTTCTTTTTTAACCAATTCGATTTGCCCAGTATCTGGTGATTTGATCCATTCACAGCCTCCCAAACCAATCATTTGGTTGATACACGGAGTCAGCAGGTGCTTCACCAAAAGCGCTGCTTAAACAGTTCATTCAGGAAGAGAGCAGGTCATGACATCATTTCCTTCATTGACTGTCCAGGAAGCAGGAAAACAACTTTGAAGTTTCCGCTCTGGTTGAGATCAGACTTTACTTTTCCTTGAAAAAATTAATTTTAACATAAAAAAATTGTGTGTGTGTGTGTGTGTGTGTGTGTGTGTGTGCGTATGTGTGTGTGTGTGTGAGGGCTGCTGTATCTAAAAGCTAATCTTTTTAGACCATGGTGTTTTTTTAAGCAGAAGCTGATTGTTTGTCATATCTATTGCTATTTAATGGGTTATGCCATACTTCCTTTTGGTCTGTATAGACACAACCTACAGAGTAATACAAAACCCTTTGTCAGATAATAAATCCCCCCAAAAATGTGACGCTTTTATTGTCATGGCTTGGTCTTTCTGTAGCCAGGAAACCGATAATGTCAGGCTCAGTTTGATACCGTAAATGCATTTAATGAACAATGAAAATTAAGTGGTATTCCATACAGAGAACGTCGCAAAATGTTAATTTAGGCCATATACAGTTAGAGGGCATGACAAATTTAATATGGATGCAGAAAAAACAGTGGCACTAAAATGTTATCTATTATTCTATTAAATTAAAATTTTATTTTAATAGATGTTGTCCAGAGATCCACATTAGACTCGTCCAGAATCAGTACATGGTACAACTGAAATGTCAGAATCCAAATTTAGTAGAGCCAGAATCTGTTTTTTGGGCAGTAGAATAAACTCCAGTGCAGTAGCTTCTGCTAAGATGGAAAGGTCAAGAGAGCAAGCTAAAACCACTTCGTAGCCCACAGTTATTGATTTCTCCCACAGCAAACGTACTGTAGGAAAACATCTGGGGATGCTTCAGTGTGTTTTAACTCCACTTTGTTTTACACAATATCTGGCCTCTGTACCCCTCGGATTAAACAGAATAGATTCTGCAATACTCCTCTTTCGTTTGTGTGCTCATCAAACACAGAGAGACTCACACCATGCAGACAGGAGGGCACAAGCAAAAAACAAAAAAAGTCTGAAAAACACACAACGTATGAACCATCAGACATTTGAAGATACAAGACACATCCACAAGGAGATACTTGAACACGAGATCTGCTGGTGCTTGTGTGATTTAAGTTTGTGGGAGAGTGTGTGTTGAAGTGTGTAACCATCTTGATGCGAGTGTCCTCCCTCCTTGTCTTTGGTTCGTCATCAAGGCCAGCTGAGATACAGCCTGCTTTTGTCTGGCTCAACAATGGATGGTGCTGGTGTGAGTCACCCTGTTCACACATACGCAAAAAAATCCATTCATCAATGCCAGGACAGAGAGTGGGCAAAGCCCTGTCATGATCTGGCACCATCAAGCAAGCATGCTCAAATTTACCCCTACAATTCATATTAGGGCTACAGCTAAGAATTATTTTTCCGTTATCAATGAATTTGCAGACAGTTTTCTCGATGTAGGGATTTATTGTTTTGTCTATTGAATGTCAAACGTTTACGTTTTTCTTTTCTCTAAAAAAGAACAAAACTGAAAAACTATGTTAGAAAACATTTTGGTTTTTTGAAAATAAATTGAAGGTTAAGGCCTGATGACGCACAGCATGTCGTAAACCTCCCCCCAAAAAGTAAACTATGTCATTAAAAATGTCATTGTATAGTATGTTGTAAAACATCTAAAACATCATAGTATATTATGTATTAAAAATGTCAAAGTAATTGTATAGTATGTCATAAAAACTGCCATTAAGAAGTTACAGAATATTATGTCTTATTATATATAAAAAGAGTAGTATTTTGTAAAATGTCTTGAAAAACTCATTCTAAAAAACTCAGTATATAATGTCATAAATAATGTCATAAAAAGTGATAGTGATCATAGTATAGAATGTAGTCTTAAATAGCATAAAAAGGTCATGGTTTAGTATGTTGTCCAAGATAGCATTATAATGTATTACTATATTAATACTATGTTAAGTCATACTAGACTATGACTTCAGAATTATGACCAAAAAGTCATGCTATAGTATGTCGTCCAAAATATGACTAAAAAGTCAGAGTATAGCATGTCATCCAATATATGATCTAAAGTCATAGCATAGTATGTCGTCCTGAATATGACAAAAAAATAATATTATAGTGTGGCTTCCAAAAATGAAAAAAAGTCATATTATAGTACGTGATCCAAATTTTGACCAAAAAGTCATAGTAAAGTATGTTATCAAAATAGCATATAAATGTCATACTAGTATGTCGTCAAAAATATGACCAAAAAGTCATACTAGAGTGTCATCAAAAATATGACCAAGCAGTGATAATTTAGCATGTTAAAAAAAATGGCCAAAAATCGCATGCTTTAGTATGGCAAAAATCTCAAATTTTGACATGTCCCAAAAATGGCTGTAAACTGCTTATTATAGCTCATGGAGATGCACCCTAGCATAGCATGTTGAAAACGGAGCCAAAAAAATGCCAAAAAGTAATAATATAGCATGTTGAAAAAAATTGCCAAAAATCGTGTGACAAAAATCTCAAATTTTGACATGTCCCAAAAATGGCTGGAAACAGCTTATTATAGCTCACAGAGATGCGCCACAGCATAGCATGTTGAAAAAAAGTAAAAAATAGAGCATATTGAAAAAATGGCCAAAAATTGCATTCTATAGTATGGCAAAACATCAGATTTTGACATGTCCCAAAAATGTCTGGAAACCGCTTATTATAGCTCACAGAGTCACACCATAGCATAGCATGTTGAAAAAAGGGCCAAAAAAACACATACTGTAGTATGGCAAAAAAGTCACATTTTCACATCCCAAAAATGGCTGGAAACTGCTTATTATATCTCAAAGTGACGCGCCATAACAAGGCATGTTGAAAAAGGGGCCAAAAAAAGGCCAAAAAGTCATAATATAGCATGTTGAAAAAATAGCCAAATATCACATACTATAGTATGGCAAACATCTCAATTTTGACACATTCCAAAAATGGCTGGAAATGGTTCATTATAGCTCATGGAGATGTGCCATAGCATAGCATGTTGAAAGAAAAGCGAACACCAAAAACTCAAAATAAAGCATGTTGAAAAAGGGGCCTAAAAAAGTCATAATATAGCGTGTTGAAAAAATGGCCCAAAATCGCACACTGGCAAAATCATCTCATAGTATGGCAAAATCTGAAATTTTGACATGTCCCAAAAATGGCTAGGAACCCTTATTATAACTAATGGAGAGGTACCATAACATAGCATGTTGAAAAAAAGGGCCAAAAAAGGCCAAAAAGTCAAAATACCATAGCATGTTGAAAAAAGGGACAAAAAGGGACAAAAGGTCATAATATAGCATGTTGAAAAAAATGGCCAAAAATCGCATGCAATAGTATGGCAAAAATCTGAAATTTTCACTTGTCCCAAAAATGGCTGGAAACAGCTAATTATAGCACAGAGACGTGCCATAGCTTAGCATGTTGAAAAAACGGCCAAAAGCAGGCCAATAATTCAAATATAACATGGTGAAAAATTGGTTAAAAATCACATACTATACTATGGAAAAAATCTCAAATTTTCACGTCCCAAAAAGGGCTGGACACCGCTCATTATAGTTTATAGAGACGAGCCATAGCATAGTATGTTGAAAAAAGGGCCAAAAAAAAAGGCCAAAAAAAAAGGCCAAAAAGTCAAAATATAGCATGTTGAAAAAATTGCCCAAAATCCCATACTATAGTATGGCAAAAATCTCTAATTTTTACTTCTCCCAAAAATGGCTGGAACTGCTTATTAAAGCATGTTGAAAAAATGGCCAAAAAACTGCCCAAAAGTAAACATATAGCATGTTGAAAGAATGGCCCAAAACGCACATACTATAGTATGGCAAAAGTCTCAAATTTTGACATTTCCCAAAAATGGCTGGAAACTGCTTATTATAGTTAATAGAGGTGCGTTATGGCATAAAAAAGGGCCAAAAGGCAAGATATAGCATGTTGAAAAAATGGCCAAAAAAAGCAAGACTATAGTATGGCAAAAATGTCAAAATGTCCCAAAAAAAGCTGAAAACAACTCAAAAAAGTATAAAATAGCATGCTGAGACATGCCATAGAATTAAAACGTGCAAAAATGGACAAAAACAAGAAAACATAACATGGCAAAAAAATGACCAAAAAACAGGGCTATAGTATCAAAATTTGACATGTCCCCAAAACTGCTGAAAACACATCAAAACAGCATAAAATAGCCTGCTGAGACACGCCATAGCATTAAAACATGCAACAGCATCAAAAACACCATAATGTAGAATGTCCAAAAAATAACCAGAAAAGCAAGACTATAGTATGGCAAAAATGTCAAAATGTGACCTGTTCCAAAAACACCTGAAAATATGTCAGAACAGGATAAAATAGCCTGCTGAGACACGCCATCACAATAAATCGTACAAAAACGACCAAAGACACCAGATTATAGAATGTCCAAAAAATGAAGAAAAAAAACAAGGCTATAGTATGGCAAAAAATTTGACATGTCCTAAAAACAGTTGAAAACACCTCAAAACAGCATAAAATAGCCTGCTGAGACACGACATAGCATTAAATCGTGCAAAAATGGCCAAAAACAACATAATATAGAATGTCGAAATAAGGATCAAAAAAGCAAGGCTATAGTATGGAAAAAATGTCAAAATTTGACGTCCCAAAAACACCAGAAAACACCTCAAAACAGTATAAAATAGCCCGTTGAGACACGCCATAGAATTAAAACGTGCAAAAACGACGAAAAACACCATATTATAGAATGTTGAAAAAATGACCAAAAAAGCAAGGCTATAGTATGGCAAAATTGTCAAAATTTAACATTTCGCAAAAACAGCTGAAACATCTCAAAACAGCATAAAATAGTATGCTGAGACACGCCATAGCATTAAAACGTGCAAAAATAGCCAAAAACAAGAAAATTTAGAACGTGGAAAAAATGACCAAAAAAGCAAGGCTATGGAATGGCATAATTGTCAAAATTTGACACGTCCCAAAAACAGCTGAAAACACATCAAAACAGTATAAAATGGCATGCTGAGACAGGCCATAGCATTAAAATGTGCAAAAATGGCCAAAAACAACATAACATAGAATGTCGAAAAAATGATCAAAACAGCAAGGCTGTAGTATGGCAAAATTGTCAAAATTTGACATGTCCCAAAAACAACTGAAAACAATTCAAAACAGCATAAAATCGCATCCTGAGACACGCCATAGTATTAACACATGCAAAAACGTCCAGAAACAAGAAAATTTAGAATGTGGAAAAAATGACCAAAAAAGCAAGGCTATAGTATGGCAAAAATGTCAAAATTTGAAACGTCAAAAAACACCTGAAAACACATCAAAACAGTATAAAATAGCATGCTGAGACACGCCATGGCATTAAAATGTGCAAAAATGGCCAAAAACAACGTAATGTCGCATCTCCAAAAAATGACCAAAAAACTAAGGCTATAGTATGGCAAAAATTTCAAAATTTGACATGTCCCAAAAAAAGCTCAAAACATCTCAAAACAGCATAAAATAGCATGCTGAGACACGCCATAGCATTAAAATGTTCAAAAATGGTCAAACACAACATAATATCGCATGTCCAAAAAATGACCAAAGAAGCAAGGCTATAGTATGGCAAAAATTTCAAAATTTGACACGTCCCAAAAACAGCTGAAAANAGCATTAAAATGTTCAAAAATGGTCAAACACAACATAATATCGCATGTCCAAAAAATGACCAAAGAAGCAAGGCTATAGTATGGCAAAAATTTCAAAATTTGACACGTCCCAAAAACAGCTGAA